>NW_027125134.1:50000-67041 GCF_022059095.1 Trypanosoma melophagium | reverse complement strand
AACAGCATTCGGCACCAGCCAGGTGAGAAGTGTGTCTGGATAACGAGAAAGACAACCCTCGGTGCAGCACTGCTCCCTTGGTGTTCCGATACATTTATCAAGCTCCCGCTTATCTCATCCGTGATATATATTCCCGAATCAATCAAACTTAAAGGATGCAGCAACCACAACAATAGAGAGGCAAGAATAAGAATGATCCGGTGTATGCTTCGGTACCGCAGCAAGACTTTCAAACTGGAGCACATATATCTGTGAGATAGTGAGAAAAAATCAAGAGTCGGAAAACAGAGAAAGATAGACACATATCCGTACCTAACGGAGAAAGCAACCAATCGAAGCACACAGAAGAAAAACTAAAGATATTATTCACAGGAAGACATGCAAAACACCGAAGAAATTCAAGCAAAGGGCTAAAAAAAAAAAAATGCAGTGAGAGCAACATCAAGAAGCACTTTCAAAAAAAGGCCATACGGGTAATGAGGCAGATCCAATCCGGCAAGGCATAATATCGGCCAGAATGGAGACTGTTTTCCCGACGCCAGCCGCAAAAAACATCAAGGCCGCAGCGCCCCAGTCCAATTTCCACGGGCTCACCCCAAGCGCACGTTCGCAAACCCCGGGATTGAAACGAAGGAGCAAAGCAAAACAACCAAAGCTGGCCAAGGACCGCGCCCGAAGAGGCCCCGGCAACCGGCACCAGCACCCACGGGGGCGAAGCGGGGAACCGGGGGCGTTGGAGCAAACCCCCCACCCGGCACCCCGCATTGCAGAACGGAACGGGCAACACGACAGGAGCCAAAAACCATGGCCACGACCCGATGTCTCCAGCCCGCGGCGCGCCCCGCCATTGGACCAACGCAAAGCAAAGAGAAGCCAGCCGGCCAAAGAATTGCCCCCGCACAGGGTGGCGCATGGAGGGCCGCCGGGCGCCCCTCAAAGCCCAGGGACCGCACCGGAGCAACAGCAAAGTTGGCAGTTCAGTTTCCTGGCGGTGGGTTCGGGTTAGCCGTTGTGCTCCCTTGGTGCCCGGGGTGCAATGCGGAATGGGTATCTTGCGTTAAAACCGGGTTTCTTTTTTCTTTTTTTTTCTTTGAATGAGATTTAGCACCCCCTATGCTATTTGGATATTTTATAAGAGTATCCAACAATTTGGGTATATTAGGTTAATGTTAAAATGAGTTATGTAAAGGCGAGTGTATTTAGTGGTATTGCCTTATTTTCTCCATTATCTTAACATTTCCGAAGGTAAACCTCCTTTCAAATGTTGAGTGCGCAATGCTCTTTTTTTTTTCTTTATTTTCTTTCCCCGCGTGTTTTTTTTTTTTTTTTGTAGGGGGACGCGAGGTTGTTTTTGACTGTTTTTTTTTTATTCTGTGGAAGGTGGTTTTCTTTGTCTGAGGTTTGATTTCTTCAGATGAAGGTTCTTGTGATGAGCATCCGGGGTTTCATGTCGATTTGTAATCATCTTCTTTCTTTGGTTTATTGCTAAAATGTATTTTCGCTAGATGAGTGTTTTTTTTTTTTTTTTGTGGTTGAATAGAATCTCTTTCTTTTTGCACATTAATCTCTTATTTCTATTAGACCTTACCTTTTAAACGAATTTACGATGCTGCTATGTGAAATAGGACCTTCTCTTTTCTTATCTTTTCTGCGATTGTTTTTTCTTCTGCGAGGGAATTGCATGTTTTGGGGTGATGTTTTAACAAGATGCTCGAAATAATGGGGTTGTGGCTTATTTTTTTTTTTTTTTTGACTGTTGGATTGGTTAATGGGTTGCGTGGAGTCTTGGATAGATTTAAAGAGACTGAGGCGGACGAGAGTAAATCTCCCTGTAACTTTTTCCCGAATATGATCTGCAGATTTTATTATTATTTTTTTTACTACACCTGTCTTTTTATACGTGCTAGTAGATATGTTTAAATTGATTAATGCCGCTAATCCAGTTACTCTGATAACTAATCGGGTTAAGTAAAGTGAAATGGAGTTTTTCCTTTTTGTGGTTAAGAAGGTGACACAACTGATGTATGAGGAAAAAGATATGTTTAAACTTCTTTTTGTTGGTTGTTTTAGTTTTTCACACTACCGTTCACTCTTTGCAAACGGAGATATAAAACATGTTCATTGTAGCCCTTTTGTTGTTCTGTGTTGTTGTTTTCTTGTGTGGTGGTGAGAAATGACAGTGTGCTTTTAATTTGATTTCTCTTCACAGGTGGTCAAAAGGGAAAGAAACCCCCTTTTTTTTCCTTCCCTTCTTTTCTTTCTAATTTCCCTCTTTTTTTCTTCTCTGGGGATTCTTTAGTGGAACTAGAAAACAAAGAAAAACGAGATTAAGTTGTAAATAAGTAATCTGATCACTATTGAGTGTGTGGGTCATGGTTTTTTTTTTGCCTGAAATCGCAAGAGTGTTACCATTAAGCTGACTATGGATTTGAGTCAAGAAATGGTATTTTTTTTTTTATTTTGGTTTGCCGTACATGGGTTTTTATTTCCGTTTGGAGTTCGAATTTCTTTTTTTTTGTCTTTGATTGCGGCGTTTGTCTCGTTGTTTTTTTTTTTTTTTTGTCCCCTTTCTGTTATTATTTTCTTCTATTGTTGTTGTTCTCTTTATATGTAGTGGCAATTGAATTGTAGGCATTTTTTCCTGCTACGATCTTTCGTGGGAATTCTTTACGGGGGCATTTTTTTTTTGTTTGTTTGGGGGGGAGGGGACTTACTGAGATCGGACGAATCATTGATTTCCCACTGACATACGTAGTAGTTTTTATTATCGAAATTTGCAAAGAAAAAATAAATTAAAAAAAGTACATAGAAGGAAGATGTCTTCTGGATGTGTCGGACGGTCTCTATCGGACCTAGGAGAACCCATTTAACGACTCTTGCAACAGATTCAACGAAATTTAGCGGATGAAGAACTTGATATTTTCGCAAAAATCAAGGTACGGCAGCTTGCTAAGGTTTATGATATCTTGGCATTGGAAGAAGATCCGGAAAAAATTATGGCCTAGTTGAAGAAAGAACATCTTAAAGCTAAGGACATTGACCCGGAGGAGGTTAATGAAAAACGTCGAAAGAAAGTCTTGAAAGAAGGTGGAGGGGATCCCATCGCCTACTTTAAGGAGATTGAAAGGAAAAATATAGAGATGATGTCGGAAATAAAGAAAGCGCAACAAGAACGTGAAAAGAAGCGAGCAGAAAATATTGCAGAGCGGTGTCGTCGACGTGAAGAAGCATGAGACGTGCTGCAGAAAGAAAGGAAAACATATCGGCTGAATCTAATCATATAAATAATATGAAACCAGGAGAATTGACTGATATTATGGGAGTTTTTGATCGTTTTACCTCTAAACATTCCGTGTTTGATAATTCAAACAGTGTCCAAGATACAGAATGGTGGAAGCGAGATGAGTACCGCCGAGATTACGAAACAAATGGTATTAAGGGTCCAAAATGGACCAGCATTGTTGAGGGTGGCTCTTTAAAAGCCCCTGAGGCAGAACTGCAGGTTCGTGAAGAATGGTGTCGGGTTCAATGGTGGTGAAAAACGGACGCCCAACGTCGTAATTGGTTGGCATCTCGAGACGCAGAATGGTGAAAGGAAGAACCTTGCATTAAGGATTGGTTGGAGAATGCAGATTCTGGTTGTATGTGGACTGCTGCCGATGAAATGACTGGATATAATAATCGGGGAAATCGTCGCAAAGCACCTAAAGCAGAACTTGAACACCGAGTTCAGTGGTACAAGGCTAATGGCCCCAAAGGTATTGTGAAACATGGTGTGCCTTGACACTTGGGAGTAAAGATCACTGTACAGTGGAGGAAAAGTATGAACGAGATGACTACTACAAAAATGGTGATTGGTGGAAGTCTGAAATATATGTTAAGCACGTACGGGATAACCCAGCCGATTGTTCTGCACTGTATTTCGCAGGTGCAGCCGCCACTGATCAAGAGTGGTGGAAACAACCTTCTATCCGAGCAGACTTTGAGAAAGCTGGAAACTTGTGGAATTATGTAAATGAAGAGTCCGCTTTACGTGGCATTGAAGATTTTGCTACTGCAGACGAAATAGCAAGAAGAGAAGCTTGGTTCAAGATGTATTGGTGGAAAGTGAAAAATATATTTAATACCATGAAAAGAATGGCTCTAAAGGTAGGCTTTAGCGAGCAAGTGAAGCCGGTTCAACAAAAATCGCTGATAATGTTAGTCTTCGGAGTCGAGAAGAATGGCTATTTGGTTTTCGTGAAACCAAATGGTGGAAAAGTCCAAGTTGTATTCAAGATTGGGTAGATAAGGGGGAAAAATGGCGTAATATGGAGAGCAGCTTGGCGTAATGCAGCATTACAAGGCAATGGTAGAAACAAAGCTTCACCATTAGCCCTTAAAGAACGTGTAGACTATTTTACTGCCAATTTTTGGAAACAAAGTAAATATGTCAGAGATTATATGGCTTTCGCTGACAAGGGTACCATTTGGAAATCGTGCCATCCATCTGCTGCGAAAGATCACGATTGGTGGAAAAGTCCCTATTTTTTTTTCTCAATGGGTACTGGTTAATCGACCGTTTCCTTCAGAATTTTGGAAAGAACCTGATGTGATATCAGACTACTGGGAAAATGGTGCCGCTGGAAAGAAATGGACTACTGTAAATTCAATTTCTGCAGGTTTGGATAGGGGTGATGTGGATCAGGCTTCAGCAGATGAACTTTCTATACGAGAAAAGTTTTTATATCAAATATTGGTGGCGTCAACGAAAGTACTGGAAAGATTTTGCTGTGAAGGGTAAAAAGTGGTCTTCGGCGACACTGGAGGAAACCGGAAAATGTTCTGCTGAGGAACTTAAAGAACGGGAAAAGTAATTTCAACCACATCTTCCATCACGTGCTGTTATTGGATATTAACGTTTAACGGAATTGGATGCAACTTCCCCAGCATCAGGTCTCTTTGCATCACCTGAAGAAATATTATTCCGGGATGAATATTATCAAACAGGATGGCAGATGTCCCAAGCTGGTTTATTGGATTACGCTTTCCATGGAAACGAAAGTATCTATATTTCTGTAGCTTCTTTTGATGGTGCGCGTGCTTTGGAAGAACCAAACTCTTCTACTTCAATTGATGCAGCATCACGAATGCCCTTTTTTGATAGTGGAAGTGTTGAGTATAATGCATACAACGAATATATTGATGAATTTATCGCTGCATCTGACTGGTGGCAAGATCCTATTTTTATTTCAGATTATATTCATAGTGGAGGAGAAGGAAATAAGTGTAGGGCTAATAATTCAGCAAGCGGTACTTGCGGTCTTGCAGAAAAGGATACAGCATCAAAGGAGGAACCAAATTATCGTCATGTTTTCTATAACGATAACTTTTGGAGAAGTCTTGAATGCCTTCAAGACTTCCAGCAACATGGAATAAGAGGGAAATTATGGACGATGAGTGAATCAAAAGGTAAAGGAGATCGTGTTGATGGAAAAACGCTACTACTACGTTCACAAATTCTCAGTGGTTACCCTGAGGAATCATGGAGAAAGAGTATGGAGGAAAATTGGTGGAAAGCGTCAGAAGTTCGGGCTGACTTCTATGCTAATGGATTGTTAGGTTGCATGGTCAGTGCTGCTAATGCATGTTGCCCTGGAAAAACTCGGTTATAAAAATGAATATAAGGCTAATGAAGACGAATTAAAAAAAACGAGTTGATTTTTACAACTCAAATCCGTTATCAACTGAAGATGGAGAAACATGTCATTATCTTACCTTAATTGAACCTTTTTGGATTACCCCTGAAGCTGTGGGGGATTATTGGACTAATGCCTCAGCAGGCAAAAAATGGACTGCAGCTAACGCAACTGCGTTTAGTTGTTCATTGGGTGATAAGTTCAAAGCAACACCTGAAGAACTACAGAGGCTTGAAGAAGTACTTCAATCACTTTTTTGGAGAGCCTCATCTTATAAGAAGGATTTTATTACTCATGGAAAACAAGGTAATTTGTGGAACAAGAGCGAATTTAATGGCGCCGGGGAAGTCATTAGTCATGAAGAAAAAGTTGTTTGTACTTCCTATTTTCTTCGTTCATCAGAAAAGTATTGGGCTGGTTGCCGTTACGCGTCTGCTAATTGGTGGAGGACTCCTGAAGTTCGTAGTGATCACAGTACACATGGATTTCGAGGCAGTTTATTTGGAGCAGACACAGCAGCTGTGGCTGTGATGGGTCTTTGCAGGAATGAACAGTATGCCGTATCTGGGGAGGAAAAGGAAAAAAGGAGTAGCTACTTCAAAAATCCCCCATATCTTGATAGTCGTGTACCACAGGCTCTCCCTAGTCGAGAGTTAAAACGAGTGACCGTTATGGGAGATTTGTTTTGGATACACTACGACTCCCTTGAGGATTTTGCTTTACATGGGGCCCAAGGTAAAGTTTGGTCTGCAGGAGATGCAGCTTCCGCAAGCACTGGATGTGCTATGAATTTTCGTGCAAAACCAGAAGAAATTCTTCTTAGGGAAACATTCTTAAACAAATTTTCCTGGAAAGCCTCTAGGTATCGTATGGATTTCTTGCAAAATGAATTTGAAGGAGAGTTGTGGACAAAAAGTGCTCCTAATGGTGGTGTAAGGGTCGCTGACGATGAGATTATCAGACGTCTATCTTATTATGCTTCTGCAGGTATGAAGTGTGAAAAACGTTTTGAAGAATTTTCTCTCTTCTGGTGGAAATCTCCTGATTCTGTTGCATATTACATGGTTGATGGTGATAACAGTAAGTATATTAAAGCTCGTTCCCCGCAAGTGGCACTTTCTGGAGTTCAGAATGTTAGAGGAATGCTTGCGTCTGCATCTTCCATGGCGTTCCGCAATCATTATATGATCATGGTTACTCCAACTGATACTGCAGAAGAAATAACTGATACACAAGTTATGGTTGGTATAACATCTATGAATGGTATGTGGTGGAAAAACGAAGCTTAGCTACGTGAGTACAATACCCGACGACAACTGGAACATTGGAAAGACCCAAAATATATTTCAGACTACCTCAAGAACGGTAAAAATGGCAAGAAATGGAAAACAGGAGGACGTGTTTTTCCTACGAACATGAATGAACAATGTACTGAGGATGAGTTCAAAGAACGGGAATCCTATTACGGTGCAAATTTTTGGAAGTCAGTTGAATCACGTAAAGGTTATGGACAAAACGGTCTTAAAGGAACATTATGGACGTCTAGTAAACCCAATGGAAAGGGTAAACCAGTTTCTGAAACCGAGCTTAACGTTCGCATGGCTTATTATAAGCCATCTTCCTTATGGGAACTAGCAATTGATCCAGGAATGGATTCCAAGAGCACGTGGTGTGGGCTTCACGATGACACGATGAGGAGTTGCTGGTATGAAAAAAAATTGGTGGCGGTGCGCAGCAGGTGATGACTATGTAATTCATGGTCAGATAAACACCTTTTTACGATGTCCAAACTTGGAACTTTTTTTAAGTGATCCAAGTACATCTTCTGAATGGCAGAACGATGAAGAAGTGAAGAAACGGATAGAATACTTTGATGGCACTGGAGAAAATGAATGGTAGCAGAATCCCGTCGTTGTTTCTGATTTTCAAACGAATGGAGAGAGCTCTATGTGGAATGCACGAAATTTGAAAGAAGCCTTGCTTAGTATGGGCTTGGAGTCACCAGCCGATTGGAGTGAGTTGGAGCGGAGAAAACGCTGGTATTACGCCAATGAGTGGAAATATTCCGAAATGATTAAAGACTACGTTACTGGTGGAAATAAATGGAAGTCTGCAAAACCTTCTGAACAGGTTTCGAGGGAGGAATGGATGAAAGTACATAAACCAGTTTCCCAAAATGAAGAAGAAAGGCAAAGAGACTGGTTTGATCATCAACTATGTGATGAGCAACGACAAATTCGACGTGCGTGGCTTTTACATCGATCTCAAGAGGTTCGTCGAATTCATTTATCAGTGCTAGGTGATCTCTTGGCTCAACTCAATGATGGAGTACGTCCTAGCGATGATGAAATCGGAGTAATTGAAGATGCTATACGTGTTAATCGCAGAGATTATTCAACAATCGAAAGTATCACCCAACAGTATTTTCTGAAGGCGATGGATGCAACAAAGTTCTATATTGGGGTAACAGAAGAAGAGAGGTTAAGATCAGAGCATGAGGCACTTGAAGCACTCCAAAAGGAAGAGGTGGATCGTTTTGAGGAGGAGGCCGCACATTTGGCACAAGAAGCTATGGAAGAGCTTGACGCGGCTGGCGAAGAGCACGTTCCTTTTGATGAACCCGCAGATGAAGAAGAACAGGCCCATCTTAATGTCATTGAAGAAGAAGAAAACGCAAAAATGCTTCCCAACGAAGATGATATGGAAATTGATTGGGAAGTACAAGATGATTACGAAAAAGATGATAGTAAAGAAAGTGTTGAACATAAGTATCATGAGAATATGGAGGAACGTCAACGTGCGTTGGAAAATATTTTCTCTACAGTAGAGCATAGAGGTGATATTGGAGAAGAGGACAAAGAAGCTCCTGAGGGCGAGCTGGGCGACGATGTCAGAGCCGCCCTCGAGGACGTTGTGAACAATGAGGAGTGGAAAGATGAAGCTACTGACGAGTGGGACGTTTCCACGCAGGGTAAAGTCAGTGACCTTATGTCATCTGCCAAGGGTATTCGTATACCGCTTAATGAGGTAACAAATCCGCAGTATCTTAAGGGTTTCTTCACTCTCATGAAGTACACACCTGACACGAGTTTGATCAATACTAGTCAAAAGCGCATTTGGGTGGAGGATCACTTTACGCAGTGTTTTTATAATCTCGCAAAGAATAATCGTATTCGAAAAGAGCATGCTGCAAGCAAACTGATTCAATTAGAGAAAAGTATAATTGATAGTACACGGTTAAGAATGATGTTTTTTGATGCATCTCACTCCTATGATATGCAGTTTGTTTCTGCTAGCGAGAGGAAGCGTTTTTATGAGACGGCAAATGCTATTCCTTCTGCAATTCGTGTATATGCTCCTAGTCTTGCAGAAGCAGATGAGACCGCTTCTCATGTTACTATTGATGGAACAGGTTCTAATGCAATGTCTGTTATTTGTTATGATATCACCGCTAAACCTGTAAAGAGAGAGGTAATAGGTGAGTGTCTTGTTAATGCTTCAAAATATTTGACGGAGTCTCTTTCTATTTGGTGTGGTACGTTCAACCTTAGAGGTCATCGGCCTCATAAAAATAGCGAACATCTTCGACAGTGGATCCCCAAAGGTAAATACGATATCTATGCTGTAGCTGTTCAAGAAGCTTCATATCGTCGTCATGAAAATGAGTGGTTTGACTATATTCAGAATTACCTTGGTGATGGTTACTTTCCACTTGCCAGTATGTTTATTTGGGATATACTATTAATCGTCTTAACAAAGAAAAAACATATGTTAGAGATAACCAATACTGAGGGATCCACGCGGGGAACCGTACGGAAGGTTGTATGTGGAAACAAAGGTGGTATTGGTATTTCTTTCCACTACCTGGAGGCCTCTATCTGTTTCTGTACTTTCCACCTGGCCGCACGTAGTGAACAGTGTGCTATGCGAAACTCTCTTTTGGATGAAGTTTTGGAAAACCTTCACTTTGGATTGCCTGAAGCAGACGTTACGAGTCAATTTTACCACGTCTCCTTTTTTGGGGCTTTTACTTATCGTTGTGATGTTGACGCACAAAAAGCAGAATTACGTATTCAAGCGAAAAAGTACGATGAACTACTTGCACATGATCAGTTCATTAATCAACGCAATAGCAAGGGTATCTTACATGGTTTCTTTGAACCAACTATAACGTTTGCCCCAACTTATCGTCTTAATGTTGGATCTTTAGAGTATGTTCTCAAGAATACTCCAAGCTATTGTGACCGAGTCTTATATAAGAGTATGCCAAATGCATGGATAAAATGCACGGGTTACCGCTCTCATCCCGATTTGCAATTCTCGGAGCACAAACCAGTTTCGGCCACATTTGTTGTCCGTTGTGTTCGACCAGTCATGTCATGTTTCATGAAGGCTCGGAAACCTGTGCCAGAGTTTTGTTCGAAGATATTACGGTAAAAGATTATATCGATCACCCTCTAAAGAAACCAACGTTGCGCCTTCCTGCGCGTTTCGCTCCCAATATGGATGCTGTTGCAGCTCAGGAGATAGATGGAACAACAGTGGTATGGCGGAAGGCTGCACTTCCCCTTATCGCGTCTGTTACACAAGCTTAAGAATATCTTGAGACGTGTAGCATTCTTCTTATCGTAATTGATGCACCAGAGAAGCGGGACGCGAGGCGAAGTTGTGGAATAGGGATTCTTCCATTGAAGGGATGTGTAATTGGGAAAGAGGGCTCAAAAATTAACTTTGATACGGATATAATATTCCACGGGAAGTCTGTGGAGAAAAATTTCTGGATCGTATATGTGGCGTGCCGCAAAGCGTGGAGGCGCGACAAAGTAAAAGAGTGAAATGTGGGGAATGGGGAAAACCTGCCTTAAATGGCGGAGGGAGAGTAAGCAACGAAAAAAAATTATATATATATATATATATATATATATATGTATATATATGAGGGTTTTACATCTGATTTCCCCTCGGGGAAATGGCTTTTATTATTATTATTATTATTATTATTATTATTATTATTATTATTATTATTATTATTATTATTATTATTATTATATTTGTGAGTAGAAACTCTGGTAACAGACTCAACTCCTCACATTAATAGTATTTGGGGATGAAGTGGTTTTTTCTTTTGTTTCTCACTTGTTGCCAATATAATTTTTTTTACTTTTTGCTACGCTTGTGTGCGTGAACTTCAACTTAGTTTCTTCGTGGGCGTTTTTTAGCGGCTGCATTTATTTCTTTCCAAAAAAGAAACAATAAAACTGTTTACTGGTCTACGGAACCCAACTGTCGTTTTCTTCCCCATTTTTTAACGTGTGCGCCCTGCACCCCTCCCATCAACTCATCTTTTTTTCCTTAACCCTTTTTTTATTTTTGTCGTAATGCTTTCTTCTTATTATTAGGTGTTTGCGGTTTGGTTACTGCCGTCTGTCTTCCCGGGATCATGACGCGCGTGTACGTTGGTAATATCGACAAGCGGGCGACGAAGGAACAGCTGCTGGAGTTCCTGAAGCCGATGGAGGACACCATTGAGGACTCGTGGCTTGCACGCCGGCCGCCTGGCTTCGCCTTCCTCACCATCACCCCCTCGCAGGCGGTGGCCTTCGTGGAGGCGTTCAACGGCCGCGAGTTCCACGGGCGGGCACTCGTCGTCGAGACATCCACCACCACCTCCCGCCGCCGCGAGCGCGACCCCCCTGCCGCCCGCAGCCACGGTGAAAAGAGACGCCGCCGCCGCTCCGACAGCCGCGGGAGGCACTACAGCGACAGAAGACGAGACCGCAGCCGCAGCCGCAGCCGTAGTCGCAGCGACAGGCGACGCCGCGAGCGCTCAAGGGAACGCCGATACCGACGACGGTCGTACAGCCGCAGCAGCTCACGTTCCTCAAGGTCGTCATGATACCAAATTGTGCGTCCTGCCTTGTCAAAAGCTCCAGAAAAGGAAGTAGAAAAATGCAATAATAGAGTCGTAGGAAAAAAAGGATGCTGGCATTGGTCATTCTGAGAGATCGTTGCCATTCTCTGAATTGTTGGCTGTGTGAGCCCCCTCAGGTGCCGGTTCTGGTGGAGAGAAGTAAGAGAGTTGGGGAGGAATGAGGGGTGTCATTGTTTCGTGTTCTTACCTTCTCTTTTTTCTCTCGGCTGCGCGAACTCCCAAATGTACATAACTTCTTGTCAAAATGCAAAGAAAAAAAATTGGCATCCATGCTATTGTTTTTTTTTTCCCTTTTCTGCATTTCCTTTTTTTGCATTCTTTTTGGTTTTGGAAGCTGAGTAAAGGTACTGGTAAGGGAAAAGCAAACGGATTCTCAGATGCCCCAAGAAACTATCTCACGGCGGTCACATGCTCTGAAGAAACTTTCTTCAAATGAAATCAAAGAAAGCATAAATGAAAATCCCCTGAGGCCACAAGAAAAAGATGATGGGTGCTGTGGAGAGGCTTTTTTTAATGGTGACGCCCCCGCTCGCAGCATTCTCTTTGGTGGTGATTCCCATCAGTTGAGGGTAGAAAATTTTAGTCTACTGGATAGCAATCCAACGAATTGGTCTCGTATTAAATCTAATTTGATACGGGAGACACCTCTCTTACAGGACCCAACAGAAACATTTTCGAACATGAACAGAATCATGCACCAAACTCTTAAGTATGTAAAGGAAGTGGAAAGCATTGATTTCAACAGTCATGATGTTATCGACTTCAATGGAGAAGTTATGCAAGACCCAGAGAGAGTATTTCTTTCAGTATGTACCAGCGTACTTGCAAATTTCTCCTTTTGTTCTCAGTTGGACGAAGAGAAATTGCTCAACTTCCTTTCTAACATTTTCCAAAGCTACTCCAAGGAGAATGCATACCATAATGCCCTTCACGCAGCAGATTCTGTGCAAATGCTCTTTCTGATGTTGCGAGAGAAGCCAACAATACTGATGTTTACGGATGATGAAGTTATTGTAGCTTTTCTAGCCGTACTTTGTATGGGGTTTCTTCATCCAGGTGTAACGAACAGGTTTTTGGCACGTATTGATCATCCACTTGTTCTCGTATATGGGGATATTACAACACAGCAATCGGCAAGCCTCACAGCTTTACTTTATCTATTGAACAGGGAAGAAAATCGTTTTATTGATCTTTCCGCCAATGGGGGTACTCAACCGTATGCTCAATACCTCAGAGAGTTATTGGTTGAAATTGTACTGGGCACTGTACCACGTGCACGTGATTCCCTCCTTCGGAACCTAGAGAAAGTGGCGTCTGCGAATGCAGTGTCGCTGAACGATGTACCGTTTGTATTGATGGCATTAGTTATATTGGCTGATAATGCGCTCGTGTTGAGACCACGCCAACAATTTATCGTTTTAGCACATTCTATGGTTTCTGAATGGCTGCGTGAGGCATGTGAAGAAGAACGAAGGGGAATGCGTCCACTTGTACCGAATCTTCGAGACCTATTGAATGAAAATGGGTTGAGAATAGTAGCTGACTACTCTAAGGTTTGGGTAAAACCTCTTGCCTCTGCTGTTCATGCTATAGTGCCACAAGATCTCTATGACAATATGGAGACAAATGGTGAAGCACCCTCTCTCAGTGAATTGGCAGATTTTGAGGTTCCACGGATTTCACCAGAAGAACGTTGGAATGATGGAAGTTTACCTGTTGCAGAGATTCTCCGAAAGATAACGATGCATGCCACAAGTTTGGATCGAAAGGCTTCTAAGCGAGCCATACTTAATGCGACATCTAATCGGCAAATGTCAACTTTTTCATCACAAGTTTCTTCACCATGTCATTCACCAAACGAATCAAGGATGCCACTCCCCCCAATCTGTGAAAAAACCATAACCCAACAACCTAGCCGCTGTGAACACTACTTTTCATTTCTGAGATTATATGATACTTATGAGAGGGAAGGTCATCCTGCAGCGGAGTTTGCGGCGCAGTTGGTGTTTCTCGCATTGCAGTTGAACCCCGAGTATATTGGTCTTTATGCTCGTGATGGTATCGATGTTTCTTCAAAAGACCAATGTAATCAAATTGCCAAATTTATCATGGAACGAGAAGAAGCGCCAACTACGGCAGAAGTAATAGCTTCCCCAACGCGTGACGGGCAGCAAACAGATGGCTTTATTTTGCGTTTGATAGAAATGTATGCTGAGCGTGAAATTTTGAGAGAGACTGATGAATCCTCAAGTCACACCTCTAATACGAACACCACTTCAAGGCGTCCCTTGTACTGCTATAACCCTGTCTACGGTGGATTGTTCTGCGGGAAGAAACAGTGAGGAGTTACTATAAATGTTATATATAATGTTCTGTAATGACGCAAGTTGAGATTTAAAAAAAAAAGTGTGATGGTGAGTCACAGGATCGTTTGAGCGGTTCTCTTATTTTTATTTTACTTTCATTGATGTACCAAGATATTGTGGGGAGGAGGGGTGCTATTTCTCGTTGTTGATTTTGTGGTTGTTGTTCCCCCCCCCCCCCCCTTTTTTTTTTTTACGGATGTCCATAACTGATTTTTTTCTCTTTCTCTTTCTTTATCTTGCTGTTTCTTCTTGTTTTGCTTTTCACCAATGTTGCCAGTCTTATCAAGTGACGCATTTATTTTTTCTTATTTCTTTTTTTTTTGTCTTTTTTCATGACGTTATATGCATACATATTTAGAAGAAGCGTATGGGCCCTCGTACTGTTGGGTTTCTGGTGGGTGCTGTGGCTGCCACATCCCTCTCGGCTGTGTTGCTACAGTATGATATCCTTCGAAAAAAAGACATAACAGGCCGTGAAATTGATTTATTGGAAGCGCAGGCGGCGCTTATTAAGTGGCGCTTTTATCGTGTACAGGAGGCACTTACTGAGGTACAGAGAGAAAAGTGAACAAAAGAAAAGGACAAGAACTGACGAAGGTGGAAAGGGAAAAGCAAAACATGCATTTTCATCACCGTTTTTTTTTAATCTGTTTTTCTCGCTTTAATACAGAAACAAATGCTTCTCTGTATATGTTCTCTGTCTATTTTTCCTTTGTATATCCCTTTTCTTTGTAGCATTGGGGTATTCATAGGTATAGAATTATTGTATTGGAGGAGTAGTGCGAAGCAAAAGTAAATTGTGCATGGAATGCAGTTGTAATGAAAGAAGAAAACACCTGTTCCACGCGGTCCGGTAACTTACGATGGGTCGAAGTCGCTCTGTCGCGCCTTTATGGTGTTGGCGGGTGACTCGAATAGCTACTATGAATCGCATGGTCCTCTTGAATCGACTTGTGGGTTGCAACGAGAGAAAGGGATTGGCGCAAAATCACAATGCCGATGTCTCTGCGCAATGCGCCTTCAAATAATTAGCAAAACAATGTACGATAAACTAGAAGCACTACAACTAACCCACGAAGTTGGAAGGAGGCAACTTCGTTGTGAATTAACTCGACTTAAGCGCAATCTTGAATTCTTGACATCATCACCGTATTCTATGGGACCGCAGTCTAGGGAACTTATCTTGGTGGATCAATTACTGCTCCAAACCCAGTCCTACCAGGAACAGTTGAAACAACTAAAGAAAGGGAAAGAGCAGGCTGAGGCAAAAGTACGTCATTATGAGAGAATGATGGATGCACAAAGTGCATTATTGCTTGGGAGGAATTGATAACATCTATAAGAGGAAATGACAAGTAAAGACAATCCCTTAGGAGTTGTGCTTCTTTATTTTTATTGGTAGTTTCAACTCCTTGTTTTTTTTTTATGTATTTATTTGACGAAGTTGTCATCGTTTTACATGACTATTACGCTTATCTCTCCTTTTATAGCTATTTTGCTTCCCTTTTCTTTTTGCCTTTTGCAATAATGCTCTGAAGAAAAAGAGTCATTAACGATGGCTCAGTGGATCCCAAAGACCGCATGGAAAGTATCAAACCTTAACAAGCGCTATGGTCCCTCGTATATTACGTCAGGATATTCTTCTGATACTATCTTTGGTAGAGTACAGACGATGCATGATTCGCTCAAATTGCAGCAGACGTTGTCTTCTCAAAAGGGTCTTGTAATGATTGACGTACGTGATTCATCAGAGAGAAGATTGCACCCAGTACCTGGTGCTGTTGCGCTACACCACCACGATTTACTCTCTGGTGCTGCATGCCCAATTCTTCCACCGCAAAAAGAAGAATCAGAGCTTTTTATTGTAACATCGAGTCAGCAAAGAGGGGTCAATAGTTGCATGGCTCTGCGTCGTTGGGGGTATGAAAACGTTTCCATTATTGATTATGCTTCGTTGGTGGAGGCTGGTTGCGTATCTGTTGCAGGAAAGGAGAAAATGGCAGAATCTCAATCATGAGAATTTAGCTTGCACCCATTAGCAATTGCTTCTGTGACATTACTCATAATTTCTAAACATTTCCTTGATTTAGTATTTACTCATCTTGGAGAAAAAAAAACATGTTTTTTATTGCCTTTTCTTTCTTTTTTTTCTTATCATTTTTTTTTCTTTTCTTTCTCATACCATCTTTTCTCTCTATAAAATCTTTTGAGATAAGCTTACCACAGTCATTTGCTACTTGTATGCTATGACCGCCCGAGATGGGAGTGAGTTTGTGGCAGACGCATTCTGTCAGGTCTCGTCACCACCAGTGATAAGTGATACTCCCACAAGCAGTGTTATAAGAACAAACGCAAGGGAGGCTGCGATAACAGCAGTAGCAACGCCGACAAACAGGAGGACGGCTGCCAATTCACCAAGTCCCCAAACTATGACTTCGGATCGAACAGGTAGTGTTGGTTGTCGCCCGTACAACCCACCTTTCCGGGATCTATCCAATACGCAGTTCTCTTGTTCACAGAGCCAACAAACTCAGCGAGGACAAACTCACGCTGAAATGGTCTCGCTGAAGAACTTTGAACAGGTACCAAGAATCAAAGGCGTGTTCAACAGTCCCAGAAGCTTGAGGGCATGTCAGATTGAAGGCGTAAACCCTACCGAACTGTTACCGCGTCAAATAAAAGATTTCATGGGACCAGGTGTGCCAGAGAACATTGCAGGTCTACGGCAGATGGCCTTCGAGAATCGACGGAAGGTTACATTGGAACGTGTTCGATGGAGGCACGAAAAAATTATCAGAGAGGAACCGGAAAACGAAGCGAAGACAGATGTAAATGCAAAAAGCGAAGATGTAAAAGGAGATCAACGAGAGAAAGAGTCACAAAAGCAAGTAGATCCGGCTAATTCTCTTTACACCACACCTGCGCGCAATTCAACTGTATTCGGACACATCTCTCGCAGCAGCAGCCTCCCATACAGGATAAGCCCTTCACGAAGCCGTCTCACTTCCATCGGCAGGTTTACGAGAGACAAGTCGTACGGCCGAAGTACATCCGTTGGAGCCATG